>NC_056734.1:42028676-42061176 GCF_019279795.1 Protopterus annectens
AAGTCATGGTCTCAAGCTAAATGCCAAAAAATGCATAGTCATCCCGTTTGGGAAAAACAAAACACCCATGAATTACCACATAGGTGGCAGCCCCCTTAATACAGAAGAGGTAATAAGAGATCTGGGGACCCAGGTAGATCGTAATCTCTCCTTTGACAATCATATTACCAAAGTAGTTAGGAAATCCTTCTATGTAGCCCATCTAATTACTAAAGGGTTCGCATATAGAAATAAAGAGGTTATAGTACCCCTCTACTCGTCACTCATCAGACCCATCATAGAGTACAATGCCCCGTTTGGGATGTACCTCACAAGACACTTCCAACAGCTGGAAAGACCACAAAAGTACCTCACCAAGAGGATTACTGGTCTCAAACATATGTCCTATGCAGCCCGACTGGAAAAGCTCCAGCTGTACTCAGTGGCATATCGCTTACTCAGAGGTGATCTCTGCCTGACTTACAAAGCCATGTCCAACTCAAAATTGATGGACATGCTCCACCTAAATAAATCCAAGTCACTGCGAGCCACTCGCCATAAAACCTCACCAAAACAATAAATAGAACATGCTGGAGGGATAAATTCCTGTCACAGGGACTCCCCATGCTTTGGAACAAAATTCCTAACTACATTAGGCAGAGCCCCTCACTAACACTCTTCAAGAGAAACCTTGACGAGTGGATGGGTAACAGAAAATACTCCCCTGGGATCACTTTATTGGCTGTTCTTGACAGAGGCTCAGTTAATTAATCAATGAGGCGGCGAAAGCTGACACACTCTGGCTAGGCTTATAAATGCCCTCGGGCAGATAGCCTAGTACCTACCTATGAACCTATGTGTGTTAGTGGTGGGGTAACACTTTAGAGTGTTTCTGTTTATTCTATTATGATTACACTGTATGGAATCCCCACAACAAAAGTGCCCTTAGGAGATGGTTTACTTCAGATAGTTTTGTTTCCTCTTGACATTTTTGAAAGATGTTCATATCATGATTAATATATATGTCTTTACTTAAAATCTGCATTTCTTAGTGTAATATATCAGCATTCAGTGCTTTACATTAACTAAATGTTCTAATTTTATTTCTTAACCTAATTTAGTTTAAGAGATATAAATTATTGATTTATGGGGAAAATCTTACTTTCTCAACATTTTTAGAGAAGGGCTGTTCATGTTATTTTTCACTGTGGAGGCTGCTCGTGCACTTTTTATGCTTCTTTAGAATGGAGAAAACATAGTTGTTTGAAATTCCCACTGAAAATGCCTTTTCTAAGCCTCTGTGATTGTTTCTTCATGTGCACAAGCATCTACAGGGCACTAGCAGCAAGCTAGAGAAGCTGGAGGCAGGAATACAATGAGCGATGGTATCACATGACCTTTGAACGCATGCATGACTCAGAAACCAGGAAGTAAAGCTGAAAATGAAACTAGAAGAAAAAGTAACTGTTTTTTTTTTTGTTGGTTGTTTTTTTTTCATCTTGTATGCATCTAAATGTATGGAATCACTTTAAATATGTATTTTTTAACAAGTTAGGACTTTAATGGAGTGATTATTTTACTAGTCTAATGAGGAAAATTGCATTTTAATGCTACTGTATGTCTATTGCTTTGAAACACTGAAGTCTGACAGGATACCATTCTTTGCTTTGATAGCATGCCCTAAATGATAATATATTAATATTTGCCTAATTAAACAACAAATTTCTTTAATTCTCATTGATGCAGATTTAAAGCAATATAATCAGACTCAGTTATAATGATGGTTATGATACTGTGATTCAAATCTTTGTATGACCACATACACTGTAGGAATGGATTGCTAAAATGTTCTAGGTCACTCTATTCTGTTCAATTAGTATTAATAGACCAACATATGCCCCCCCCCCTTTTTTCCTTTCTGTATTGCTATAGTTATAAACAAAAGAGACTGTAATACAGGTATAAAATATATAGGTATTGGAAGCTTATGCCGATAAAGCAACTAGGTTAATTGGTGAAACTGACTCCTTATTTTCCAATACCTAGTAGTGTTTTACACATTATTACATATGAATCCACTGTGATTGCCTGATGGACATTTTATGTTCATATTTGTTTGAGTTACCTTAGAAATGCTTTACTGTTTGTATATACTACATTTAAAGCAGAAGCTATTTATGTATGTTTTTGGTGTGTGAAATGGTGTTAAAGGGTGGTTTAGTTAATTTATTAACTAAACCTGGAACTTTAGGTTCCATGTATGTATGTTTTCTTAGTTATTGGTGTCAGAATTTATTTTTAAAGATTTTTGACTCATCCATGATATATAACTTCATGAATTACTTCAAGTCATTATACTTGGAAGGTATTGTTGATGCTCTAAATATAACTTTAACAAATGATGGTATATAAATGCTTATCATTAAATATTAATGGATTAAATAACAATGTCATAAGAGCCGGTTTAATCAAATTCATTAAAATGCACAGAGCTCAGATAATCTTCTTGCAGCAAGCCCACTTGCTGGTGAAGGATTTGCAAATATTATCATTTAATGGTTTTACAGTTCGCACGGATTCCTGCTTTAAAGCCAAAAGGAGAGGTACTCTTATACTATGGAATAATACTTATACAGTACCTAAAATGTTAAACACCTTTTCAGATAAAGACGGAAGGTTAAGCTTAGTAGTGCTAGAAGTAAATAAGAAATGCTTCACACTGGTAAACTCATATTGGAATCCTAGTCTAGGAACTAAATTTGTGAAGAAATACATGGATCTCATTACTTTACATGCAAAGGGAGAAATTATTCTGGTGGGAGATTTCAATTGCTTGTTTTCAGATGAAGACACCTCAAAAAATAGTAAGATTAAACTAATGGCACAAGCTAAAAAGGTAAAGAGTTTTAGCCTCAATGAATTTTTGAGTCATACATAATTTAAGAGTTCAAAATTCACTTCAATACACTCATTATTCTTTCCAATTCAGCACACACACTAATATTGATAAGATTTTTGTGCCTAACACTCTTTAATTTAAAATAAGTGATGTTGCAATAAAGTCATGTCCACTCTCTGAGCACAATGCCTTTTTATTCGGCTTGACTGTGAAAAAAGATATGATAATTTTTCAAAGAATCCCAGCCTACGTTATTAAGTTAAAAGGTTTTAAGGAGTGGTTATTAAAAGAAATTAATGCATTTGTGGAAAACAGCAATAACGGTGAAGTAACAGATAACCTACTCTGGGATGCATTAAAAGTTCACATCTTTAGTGGAGATAAAGCTTGGTATTTTCAAAGGAGAAAGGAATGGGACAAGGAACTTTCTGATTTACAAGCCAAAATAGATAGGTTAAAACTAAATTTAAAATTAAATGATAAAGCAATACTTACTGAAATGTTTTAGCTAAACCACAAACATTTACAAATATTGAATCATTCGGTTGCTATAAGCTTAGAAAAGATTAAACTACAGTCCTATTCAGTAAACCCCAGACATTTACATAAACTAGCTATCAGATCTAAACAAATTAATAAACAAAATCACATTAATGAAATTAAATACAAGAATAATAACAGAGTAAAAAGAACAACTGATTTAGGAGGTATATTAGAAGCCTTTAGAAATCATTATCTATGACATGCAATCACCACTAGATTCAGACAATGTGATACATTTCTACAAGAAAATATGAAGACTAAACTATCAAAACAACAAAATAGTAACCTAAATAAACAAATAACCCTAGCAGAAGTGAAAGAACAAGTTAAAATTCTGAAGGATAATAAAGCCCCAGGGTTAGATGGGATAATCCCAGAAATATATAAAATTCTTCCAGACCACACAATAAAGTTATTATTAAACACATTCTCCATGGTTAAACAAGACTTAATTTTCCCTCCCTTGTGGAAGTACTCAATAATTTCCCTCATTCTGAAACAAGGTAAGGACCCCCAACTATGTGCATCCTATAGACCCATATCATTGTTAAATATTGATTATAAAATGTTTATGTCTATCCTAGCCAAATGACTAAAGAATATATTACCCAATCTAATACACTTTGATCAAACTGACTTTATCTTACATAGAAAAGTACACAACAATATTATTAAGCTATTATCTCTAATAGACATTGCAAACAAAACCAAGAAACAATTAACCATTATTAGTCTGGATATTGATAAGACGTTCGATTCCCTTAGTTGGTCATACTTACAAAAAATCTTTAAAAAATTTAACTTTACTTTAGATTTCACTAAACTGATATTAAATATTTATAGTGATTCTAAAGCATTTGTTAAGATTGGTTCATGTCTATCATCCCCAGTAAAAATTCATAAGGGAACTAGACAAGGTTGCCCTCTATCACCATTATTTTTCAAAAATGAAATGTTCTAGGAACCCAACACTTGACAAAACAACACCAAAACCAGTTCCCAGGACAAGCCATGATCCACGAAAATGTAAAAATAAACTTCTTCTTTATTAGGTACAAAAACAATGGTTGAGCACTTTCATTTACCCAACGTAGATTTCATCAGAACACAGATAACATCAAAGCTTTTTCTTAAATACATAAAATCACCCGCCTTTTACATCACCTGACTAATTAAATACATTTAAATTTAAAGACAAATTACCTAATACAAAAATAATATTAAAACCATGAGATGACAACAATTATCAGCTGTAAACTGAATAATCTCAATCATATAAAACCTAACACAAAATATGCTAATATTAACTAAATATATACTCAGTTAAAATAAAATGAATAAATTTCAAATGTTTAAAAAATAACAAATGTTAACCATTAATAAATAAAAGGACACAATAAACACAATACATAAATTGTGAGTTTTGAAATATAAAGTTAATACCTATACTCTATTAATACATAACTGAAATGTGCAATAGTTAATAGTGAATAAATAATTATATCTCATATAATATATGAGTTTATCAGCTTATTTTTTTGTGTCTGGCCTGTAGTTTAGTTAGTTCCTTATAAGGGGCTTGGTAGGAATGTATTCATTAATACCTGGTGGGCTAGCCGCATTGAGTTTAATCTGCCATTTAATCTCTTTTTCCCCCAAAATTGCCTTAATATTACCCCCCCCGGGATTATTCTTGACCACTTCAAGAATAGCAAATTTGAAGGAATCACAACTTGTACTACCACTAAGATGTCTATATAATGCATTGTTCATGTCTTTCTTTTTTATACAATATAGATGGTCATAGATTCTATTACATAATTTTCTCTCAGTTTTTCCAACGTAAAAGCTAGAACAGGATGTACACTTTCCTAAATACACAACAAATTGGGTCTGACAGTTTCCTTTACAAAAATAAATTCTACTTCTAATGTTATTCTCTAATCTAATACTCTCAACTGTTAGAATGGACGAGCACTGGTTGCAATGTCCACAATGCTGAGTGCCTTTCCTATCAATATGTCCCAAATAGTCCCTTTTAGAGGACCTAATATCAATCATTCTTTTAAAATTCATCCCAGTTTTGTAGACATAAGTAGGTCTCTTACTCAGTCTATCACTTATTCCTTCATCACTAATGAGTATATTCCAATTACTGTCTATAATCTTTCTCACTTCCCCTAAATGTCGTCCAAATTGTAGAATACATGACCTCTGATAACCTTCTCCCTGTGAATTTCCTTCGTTTGTTGTATGTGTCAACAGTTGCTTTCCCAGGACGGAGGTATATTTATTACCCCATTCACCCTTGACATATTCAGTGATGTCCTTGATCATAGGTTCAGGATAACCTCTTTGTCTAAATAAATCACCTATGAATGCCATCTCCAGTATCATATCTTCCTTTCTAGATGTCATCCTGGCAGCCCTTTTACACTGCCCTTTTAATATACTTCTTTTCTGCGTGTATGGATGGTTGCTTGAAAAATCTAAATATGCATTACAAAATGTATCTTTCCTATAAATCTTGGACTGAAAGGTGGATCCGTCACTGAAAATATAGGTGTCTAAATAATTGATACCTATTCTACTGAAATTATGGGTGAATTGTAGATAAGGGGTACTTTGGTTGATGTAATCCAAGAATTTCATCAGTTTGTCTTCGTCCCCTTTGCAAAGAATAAATAAATCATCCAGGTACCTAACGTAACAACATATATATTCTTTCCAGGTAGACTGCAAAATGAATTCCTCCTCCCAATCCAGAAGTACTAGATTGGCATATATGGGGGCACAGGCTGCCCCCATGGCAACACCCGCAATTTGTTTGTAGTACTCACCTTCAAAGAATATAAAGTTGTTATCTAATACAATATTGATGAATTCCGATAAAAGATCGATTTTGTCCCACTCTAATAAACTATATTTATTCAAACTATTGATAAATCTAGTCAGTCCATCAGCTTTGGGGATACAAGAAAACAAATCCTTTATATCAACAGTAACATAAAGTAAATTGGCATCCCAGATATCTTGTTGAAATTTTCCTAAGAATTCCCAAGAGTCCTTTATAATATGTGGAATCAAACTATATACAGGCTTTAACCACTGATCAATAACTTTACCAAAAGGGAAGGTTTTACTGTGACTACCTGAAATAATGGGTCTAAACGGGGGGTCCATTATGTTTTTGTGTATTTTGGGAATCCCCACAATAGTGGCCACAGTAGGGTATTCAACTTTTAAAAAAAATTATATAAATCTTGTGTGATACGATCATCAAGTAGGAATTCTTCTAGATATAGATCTATTCTTCTGTGAGCTATATTGATTTGGTTGATGGAAGATACCTCATACTGCTCAGAGTTATTAAGTATGTCAAAAATTTTTACAATATGACTGTCCATATCGTATAAAACAACTCCACCCCCCTTATCTGCAGTCATGATCCTAATATTGTGTGAACATATAGAATCCAATAGTCTATCGAAAGCAGCACTCCACTGATGAGAATCCCCTGATTGATATGTTGTGTTATACAAGTCATACATCTGTTTACTAACCACCTTCTCAAAGGTAATGAGTGTTATGCATAGGGGGTGTGAAATTACTTTTTTTCTTTAAACAATCAGCTTTATATTCATGATGGGTAGTATTTTGGAAAAATATACCCAAATTGAGCTTTCTCATGAATAATTTCAGCTCAACTATGGTATCAACCAGATCGAATTTCCGATTCGGAATGCATTTCATACCTTTAGAAAACAAGGTGAAATGTTCTATATTTATGGGATGTTGAGTATAATTATATATTTTAAAATCTCCCAAACTATGAACAACCCCATCAATAACCTTGATGTCCTTAGTAAGGTCTTCCTGTACCATTAATACCTGTGGGGATTCCTCGTTCCTATTTCCCTTTGCCTCCATTGATTTCCTTACCATTTGTGGTTTCCCCTCCAATTTGGTTCTTGCACTAAAAAATCTTGTCCACTTTGTTCATCTCTATAAGGTTCATTGGATAAATAGCAACACACCAAACAGCCGATACTTTTCTTCACTTTATTGTGTAAGATCTGGTACCTCGGCAGTTCGCCTTCAAGGATCACAATTCATATCCCCCTTGCAAATGAAAATTAAATCCCTTCATTTATAGTGGTGATAACATCACTAATAAACTCTTAGAGCTGGAAACAAGGATGATATTGAAGTTTAATACTTTAAAACCTTTTGGTTTAAATTTAGAACTGGGCATTTGATGGAGTTTAATTATTATGAAATAACTTATAAATGATTCATAAAAACATTGTATTTAATTTATTTATTAATTAATGTAAAATATATAGTTCAAAACATGTAATTTTGTGAAATTTGTTATTACTTACAAGGTCACTTTAAACAAATTTTTATGTACTTATTGAATAATTGATTAATTAATTGTTTGAATATTCACTATAAAAGCTGACATTGTGCAGTCATTAATTGTGATCCTTGAAGGCGAACTGCCGAGGTACCAGATCTTACACAATAAAGTGAAGAAAAGTATCGGCTGTTTGGTGTGTTGCTGTTTATCGCTTCTACTGTTGCTGTGTTTTGTCATTGGATAAATAGTCCACATTGTTGCCCCTGACAAACCTATCAGATTTTACATAATTTCTTTTATTCCAATTATAAGCAGTTCCATTCTCATATTGTCTAGTATCCCTTAAGAATTTTTTACATTTTCTTTCAAACATTTTTTTACAACCAATTTCTGCATACTGAAATTGCTTGACATGTAATTTCTCCCATTGTGGGAACAATAAATCATTAGTAATAGCAGCATTGAGTTCATCAACTTCCTTCAGTAATAAACTCAACTTGTTATCATTACACATAATGATGAATTCCATAAATTGCTTACCAAAGCTATCAAACATGTTATTGCAAATTTTAATATTGACATCATTTAGTTCAACTCCTATGGGTTGTTTAAAAAAGCGAAGGCCCATTGGGACAATACCATGATCCACACATTTCCGTAAATATAAATTATCCATCTGCAGTGCCTTTGTTTCATTGAGCTTTTTACCAAAGCTAAATATCATGTCTTTTAATGTGATATCTACTTCATGAACCTTACTGTTGTTCTTACGATTATCCAAGGAACAGAAATCATAAGGTAAGTTTAAAAATTTGTCCGACTTGATAGTAAAGTTATTAGACATACCATCAGATGTGTCTGAAAAGTGGGATCTGTTATCAACAGCAGTATCCTTCCCATTCACCAAATTGGATCCTACCAAAGTGGAATAAGTTCTAATAGGTTGCATATGCTTAGGTTTGGCTCCAGAAAGTACATAAACGCCCTCTGAAACATCACCAGATGCAGCTGAAAAATTAAACTTCCCCAGAGATGGACCAGTGGTTCCGTTCCTATAAGAGGCATCATTCGACTGTACAATGTTCCTTTTTGGAGCTCCTTGACCGTTGGGGATTTCATCAAGACTTCCACTTCCAGTATCGGAACGTGGTGATGTCATCCCCTCCACTTGAATTTTGTCCAAAGCTATATTACGTGTAAAATATTTTGTAATGCATATTTAGATTTTTCAAGCAACCATCCATACACACAGAAAAGAAGTATATTAAAAGGGCAGTGTATAAGGGCTGCCAGGATGACATCTAGAAAGGAAGATATGATACTGGAGATGGCATTCATCGGTGATTTATTTAGACAAAGAGGTTATCCTGAACCTACGATCAAGGACATCACTGAATATGTCAAGGGTGAATGGGGTAATAAATATACCCCCATCCTGGGAAAGCAACTGTTGACACATACAACAAACGAAGGAAATTCACAGGGAGAAGGTTATCAGAGGTCATGTATTCTACAATTTGGACGACATGTAGGGGAAGTGAGAAAGATTATAGACAGTAATTGGAATATACTCATTAGTGATAAAGGAATAAGTGATAGACTGAGTAAGAGACCTACTTATGTCTACAAAACTGGGATGAATTTTAAAAGAATGATTGATATTAAGTCCTCTAAAAGGGACTATTTGGGACATATTGATTGGAAAGGCACTCAGCATTGTGGACATTGCAACCAGTGCTCGTCCATTCTAACAGTTGAGAGTATTAGATTAGAGAATAACATTAGAAGTAGAATTTATTTTTGTAAGGGAAACTGTCAGACCCAGTTTGGTGTCTATTTAGGAAAGTGTACCTCCTGTTCTAGCTTTTACGTTGGAAAAACTGAGAGAAAATTACGTAATAGAATCTATGACCATCTATATTGTATAAAAAAGAAAGACATGAACAATGCATTATATAGACATCTTAGTGGTAGTACAAGTTGTGATTCTTTCAAATTTGCTATTCTTGAAGTGGTCAAGAATAATCCCGGGGGGGTAATATTAAGGCAATTTTGGGGGAAAAAGAGATTAAATGGCAGATTAAACTCAATGCGGCTAGCCCACCAGGTATTAATGAATACATTCCTACCAAGCCCCTTATAAGGAACTAACTAAACTACAGGCCAGACACAAAAAATAAGCTGATAAACTCATATATTATATGAGATATAATTATTTATTCACTATTAACTGTTGCACATTTCAGTTATGTATTAATAGAGTATACATATTAACTTTATATTTCAAAACTCACAATTTATGTATTGTGTTTATTGTGTCCTTTTATTCATTATTGGTTAACATTTGTTATTTTTTAAACATTTGAAATTTATTCATTTTATTTTAACTGAGTATATATTTAGTTAATATTAGCACATTTTGTGTTAGGTTTTATATGATTGAGATTATTCAGTTTACAGCTGATAACTGTTGCCATCTCATGGTTTTAATATTATTTTTGTATTAGGTAATTTGTCTTTAAATTTAAATGTATTTCTTTAGTCAGGTGATGTAAAAGGCGGGTGATTTTATGTATTTAAGAAAAAGCTTTGATGTTATCTGTGTTCTGATGAAATCTACGTTGGGTAGATGAAAGCGCTCAACCATTGTTTTTGTACCTAATAAAGAAGAAGTTTATTTTTACATTTCCGTGGATCGTGGCTTGTCCTGGGAACCATTATTTTTCACTTTATCAGTGGAACCTTTTGCTTCATTTATTAGAAATAACCCAAATATCGAAGGATTTCAAGTTAATGAGGGATACTGTCCAAAAGTTTAGCTTTTTGCTGATGATATTCTACTATCATCCAGTGACATAGAAGGCTCTTTACAACATATCATGAATGCAATGACTCTATCTGGAAAAATCTCGGAGCTCAATTTTAAGCAAAATAAAAACAAAACAATTTTAATTAATAAGAAAAGAAATAGCAATTTGCAGAAATACAATACATTCAACTGGGAAAATGATAAGATAGATTATCTTGGAATAAGTATTAAGAATAAATGGAATGGGGCTATTATATTTAACTTCACTAAACTGGTAGCTATAATCAGTGACTTGACAAAAAAGTGGAACAAAATGTTTTTCACCATGGAAGACAGACTTACATGAATAAAAATGATTATTTTGCCCAAGATTTTATTTTACATACAATCATTGATTTTACTTCCTTCTAAGTAATTATTTAAACAAATAGATTCCCTGTTACTAACTTTTCTATGGTTCCCAAACAAACCAAGAATAGCCTATACATGGCATGTTAGAGCCTGGGACAGTAATGGGATTGGCTTTCCCAGCATAGAATTATATTCCAAATCTGTTATTATTAACATAATACTACACTGGATTTCATCCATATATACCTCTAGCTGGAAACAACTACATGAAATGCATATAACTTTATCTGAGAACTCAGAAACCCAGTTTAAGGAAATCTTTGGAATTAACAAAATATTTTGGATACTCCATGAATATTGCTTATATAATAAAACATTTAGCCACTTATCACATGGTATAAACCAAATATTTTTTATTTTCAAAAATATAATCAACAACAATTATAGTCTAAAGAATACCTTTTTCATTACATTTCCCATAGCTTATACACCAGATTGCCTAGATACCCTCAATATTAATAAGATGCAGATTCTTAAAGAAAATAATCTAAAGTTTTGGCACCAGTTTATAGACAATAAGAACATCCAACCAATGAACTTTCTCTTAGCCAGATATAATGTCTGTCAAGATAATTGGCTCTTATTTCAATTTTAAGACAGCTTGTTGAAAATAAAGTGAGAGTGTCAATAAATCTGGAAACCGATATTATACCAAGATTGATGCAACTATTCATATGGTGTAGTTCGATGAACACTGAACATAAATTAAGCATATCACCTGTATATAAAACCCTACGAGAAGACTTGATTACTTTTGACCAAGCTTTTTAGAATTACTCCAAAAAGATCAATGGTGAACCTTTATCTAATGATAATAAGAAACAGTTATTAAATTTAATAAAAAACACTTTATCATCTTTATATCGGAGACTATATACCTGGAGATTTATTCATAGAAGCTTTTACACTCCACACAGAATTGACCTTATAACCAAGAGTAATAAAAACAAATGGTGGAGGTGTGGTGATATTCTTGAAGCCAACTGGGTTCATATGTTCATCGAATGTAGAACTCTCACACAATACTGGAGTGATTTTAGACATTTCGCAAAAGCCCTGTGGTCTGATAACTGTCAGATTACTAGCTCTTTGATATTATTCAATGCCCCTACCCCAAGTGTAATTCCTAGACATCAGTTAACTGTTCTTTGGTTAATTCTAGATATAGCTCGAAAAATAATTACATTGAACTGGAAAAATAAGCAAGATCTTATGTTCACTGAGTTTATTTCAATAGCAAAATCTGTATGTAAAAAAGAAATGCAAACTATTCATCAGAGATCATCAAATGCAACACACAAAAGACTAGCTTGCCAAAAATTGGAGAGATTGCTAGAAAAATATTGATTACCTTTCTTGGATAAAACAAATGTTTATCATGGATGTTTGTATATAGTGTAAATAGTTATTATGTTAGTTTATTTTTAATACATTATGTCCATGTTTATTAACAGAATTTAATAAAAACGTTTTTGGAAAAAAAAAGAAATTATTGTTGAATTTGAGAACAGGCCCCACAAGCCATACAAACATACTCCCTGCTTTTTATTATTAACACTTCCGTGGTCAGCATTACATAGAGAAAATTGAAATATTTGCTTTTCTCTTTAAAAAAAATATATGCTCTTTTCTGTTTCCTTTTTGGGAACTTGATATCAGGGAGATATTAGTTACTTCTGGTTCATGGGAATGAAGCCCTCCCTTTTTCTTGAAATGAACATGGAAGTCTACATCATTTCTTCTCCTCAGACCTACATGGGTGTTTAAATGCACTTCACTCATGGGGGATCACCATCTAGCTAAGGGAGTAGTGTCATTTTCAATTAGTATGTGTCATTTCCATTAGGAAATATTTTTGTACTTTCTCTGTCCACAGTTCAGGTTCTATGGGAGGGTCAAATAATCTACACTTTTGATAGACTTTCCACTATAAACATCAGACACAGGAAGAGAGGGCTTCTGCAGTAAGCCCAACTCCTCTAGACTAAGACTCCGAGCATTCTAATAGATGGAGTCAAAGCAATATGAGTAAAAAAGATGAAAGGAAAGTATCCTATGCAACTACTACTTACATTCTTTTACTTATTCCTAAAGACAAATTCCTATAGGCAAGTTGACATAATTTTTTCTAAAATAAAATGGTTATTTGAGCCTAAACTAGATTCCTAGCATCTTCAGAAAGTACACAGTACTGCATCGTACACGTGCACAGACTTCAAAGTTAAAAAGAAGAGTTACAGCCATTACAAAAAAAAAAACAAATAAAAGGGGGGGCCATATTTGTTTCTGATGGTGTGGTATCTCAGTTTTAATACTCTGAGACTCCCTCCATTCCAGTCTTAAAGACCTCACCTCATACCCTTCATTTTGTGCTCAGTTTAAATATCTTCTCACGTCTGAATCAGTTAGCAAATGCTTTTCCTGTAGACACATCAGCTAATGCCCCACTCTCGCCTTCACCAGTCAGGTACCATTGTCTGCCTCACATTATTTCCCTGCACTAATATATGACATCTCTTCCACAGTCTACATATTGCATATAGTTGATTTCTGTATGCCATTACCTTACTTTTGCAATCTTTCACATTTTGTGCCCTATCCATTCACTCTTTCACTTTCCTCTTCTTCTCTCCTTACTTCAACCAGCCCTTATACTGTGCAATTTATTAGCATTAATGTTATTAATTCATTATCTTCACACATTTTGTTTGTAGTCATAATACTTATTGTTAACATGCTTGTCTAATTTCATTTATATTTGTTTGGGCTAAAATTGAAATAGGTCTATTTGGATCAGTGCTCTGCCATGGTAACCAAATTGAATAAATGAATGAATGAATGAATGAATGAATGAATGAATGAATGAATATTCCAGTGAGACTCTAATAGCTATAATTCAGGTAGGGAAATGTAGACCACTGCAAAAACCTGCCTCTGGATGCTCTTTTGATGGATAATCTGGATGTACTTGCTATCCCTCAAAAAACTGAAGACATTATGGGGTCTATTTATTAATTCTGTATGCTGCAGGGTGGTTCATGGTGGCATGTAGATGGTACAATAACTTCCACAGGAGACATATCTTAATAAGGGAATGTTTTTTGCTTGTATAGAAGTTATGCAGTTCTGCAATTTACAAGCTGTTGCTCCAGCATCTCTTCACTCTTGTGGCTTTACATCAGAATTGCCTCCTCTTTGTATGAGCAAATCCATGGTCTGAAATGCTTCATTGCTTCAATCAACAGCTAGTTTGAAAGTTCTCCTTTAAAAGCTTTGTGTGATTTTAGCTAAGTTAATATGCAAGACAAATATTGCATTATATTCCTGAAAATTGCCTAACACCGGAGAAGGTGGCCTCTAGGTTTGAAATCATTGACACTATATCTTCAACATGTTAGTTAGTGAAGAACAGCTACTCTTTCAGTGGATTTGATGTCCATCTTTCCATATGATTCCTCCTGGAATAGGTAGCCATTCCATAGCTAGTGTAAATAAAAAGGGGGATAACAGCCTTATCTTGTGCCATAGGTCATGTGGATAATCACAGAGGACATAGTTCCTGGTTCAGAAAATAGGTAGAACAGTGATATATTTAAGAGCAGCCTTATTAGAAAACCCTATAAATGCATATAGCTTGAGCATTAAAATAAGTTTATCCTGCTAAGTTTATCAAAGCCTTTCTCTACTTACACACATATAGCCAATAAAGCATTTGACCTATGTATGTTCATGGAGAGCACAGCAAAAACACTTTGTGCATTGTCTTGCTGCTGCTAACTTTTTTATAAATGCAGAATGGTCAATGGAGGTTAGGACCTAGAGCTAGTCTGGAAATACATGAAATACTGGTTAGTTAGACTGTGTGTGTGTGTGTGTGTGTGTGTGTGTGTGTGTGTGTGTGTGTGTGTGTGTGTGTGTGTGTGCGTGTGTGTGTATATATATATATATATATATATATATATATATATATATATATGTGTGTGTGTGTGTGTGTGTGTGTGTGTGTGTGTAAAACTAAACTTATACTTTTATTTTTATTGGACTGCTATCTTTACTGTAATCTGTTTCATGGAGCTTTTCTCCCCAGGCCTCCACTGAAAACGGGCTCTCTGGACCCAGTGGACTTCCATGGTAATCAAACTGTAAATAAATAAATGAATAGTATGTTTTTCTGTATGGGGAAAGGAAACCCCAAATACTTCTTGACATTTACTGGAGACCTAAGAACATTCATGTGTTTTGAATGAGACATATTTTATTCACTAAAAGACAATACGCTAGGTTGTCTCTTCCTAATAACCTACTAGTCATCTTTTCTGCAGTTCCTATTTGTGGCATATCAATATCATTACTGTGTGTTTCATAACTATAAAATATGTTGATATTGGGACTGTTGTACAATCAGGACAGTATTCTGAACTGAATGTGCTAATGGTCTAGTGTGCTGTGTTCTTCATTGGTTCATAGGTTCATAGGATCATAGGATCATAGGATCATAGGAAGTTACTAGGCTATTGGTCCTGAGGCTCTTATAAGCATAGCCAAGAGTTTAGCCCATGTTTAGTCAAGTCAGCAGCTGATGCCCCAGTCCAACAGGGACACTGGTGGAATCCCAGGAATTTATTTTCAGTTTCCCGTCCAGTTATTCAGGCTGGGCTTAAAAACGGATAATGAGGTACTCTGCTTGACGTGGAGATGGAGTCTATTCCACAGACAGGGAGTCTCTGGGGCACAAATCTGTCCCGCCAACAAGTCCTATTGCTGTCACAGGCCAGGTTGAGGTTATGTGTGTGGGTTACTTGAGTGGAGCTTGACTTCTGGAGATGTGGCAGTCCCATCAAGGCAGGCTCTGTAGATTGCTTTGTATGCCAGACAGAGGCCACCTCTGAGGAGTCTGTATGAAACTAAGTAGAGGGACAGGACTTTTAGCTTGTCAGATTAGGATAGATGCGTGAGGCCCTGGATTCTCCTGGTGAGGAACCTCTGCGGTCTCTCCAGCTGCTGCATGTGATTTGTGAGGTACATGCTTAAAGGGACATTGTACTCAATAATTGGCCTTATAAGGGAAGAATACAAGGATATTATGACCTCCTTGTCCTTGGATGAGATACCTTTACTTATAAGGTGGGCCATGTAGAAAGCTTTCCGTACAACGGAAGCAACATGGTGGTCAAAAGTCAAGTTGCTATAAACCTGGATGCCCAAATCTCTTATGACTGATTGCATGCTTAGGATGTTGTTATTAATTTGATAATTTGTGGGGACATCAGTCTCCCCAAAAGGGATGATGATGATGCATTTTTTGGTATTTAGCCTGAGGCCATGTTTCTGGCACCAGCCATTTGTTTGGGAGGACCCACTTGGAGGATGTCTACATCATTAGGGGAATTGATGACAGCGCCCAGCTTGCTATCATCTGCAAACTTGGTCAGCCATAGCCCACTGGTTTTGGCCTGCACCTCAGAAAAGTATATTCCAAATAACAGAGGCCCCAAGACCAATCCCTGGGGTGCACCACTCGCTAAAGGTCTACTATTTGAGGTGCCTTCCCTATTTTCACTAGGTGGGTTCTGTCAGTGGGTCAGTTGTCACCATCTGGTAAAAAACAGTCCGATGCATAGTTGAGAGAGCTTATCTATTATGCCTGAGTGGGGAATAGTGTCAAAAGCTTTGGCCAGGTCAAGGTAGGCAGTATGTGCCGTCATCACCTCATCCATGGCTTTGGTAACTGTCTCAAAGAAGTTAACCAAATTTAACAGACACTACTTCCCCTTGACTAAACCAAACTGTGTGGGATCATGTGTTTGGAGGTTGATAATGTCCTTGTTAATGAGGTCCATGATAATCCATTCCATAGCCTTGCAGATCAGCCTAGTTAGGCTGATGACTCTATAATTTCCCAGATCAGTGGATGCTCCACCTTTGTGTAAAGGGATGAAACTGGCTGTCTTCCACTCAGCTGGGATGAAGCCGGTACTCAGGCTTTGGTTGAATAGGGTGCCTAGTAGTGCTGCAAGTTCCTGCCTGAGTTCATGTAGAATGCAGCCTGGGATGTTTTCGGGTCCCATGGAGGCTGTATTTATTTTCATTCGAGAGGTCAGTGATGACCTGTTTCCTAGAGATAAGGGGAGGGCGGCAGGTACTGGGGATGTCCTGATTTACTGATGGGTGGGACACTGGGGTAAAGTTTTTGCTGAATCTGTCAGCCAGCAAGTTGGCTATATCTATG
The DNA here is from genome assembly GCF_019279795.1 of Protopterus annectens. Lineage (NCBI taxonomy): Eukaryota > Metazoa > Chordata > Ceratodontiformes > Protopteridae > Protopterus > Protopterus annectens. The sequence goes on from NC_056734.1 coordinate 42,045,910, forward strand.
GCATTTGTGCATGTGGAGTCCTTAGCCACCAGTTTTCAGCAGATCTGATTGTTACCTTTGAGACTGTGGACATATGTGAAGAAGGCCTTATGATTGTTTCTAGTAGATGTGGCCAATTTGGACTCAAAGTTTGCTTTGGAGGATTTCACTAGTGTTCTTATTTGCTTGTTCAGGTTAAGGAGAGATTGTTTCCAATTGGGTACCTTCTTCTTCTAGGTCCTGGACAGCATTTTTTTTTCCTTTTGCAATACAGTTTATTCATTGCAGATGTCTACCAGATAGGTTTACTCGTCCTTGCAGAGTATGATTTCATCCTGTTAGGTATTCCTTATTCCATGCATCTATATAAATGCTCGTATAGTACTTTGGTGTAGATCTGGACATTAGTGCCAGTTCCTACAGAGGGCGAGGGGGCTGTGAAGCTGTTAAACCATCCCTCAGGAGGTTGTAATCAGCTTTGGAGAAGTTTTTTTGTTTCACCCTAGCTAGAGGGGGGAGGGTCAGGGGAGATGCTGACTTCGAAGGTGACCTCTTTATGGTCGGATCTTACCAAGGAAGATGATACTGTAGGGATCCTGCAGTGGTTAATCATGTTAGTTAATACCAAGTCCAAAATATCACCTCTTGTGGGGATATCAACTAGCTGTTCCAAGGAGTTTGCATTGACAAAATCGAGGAATCTCTGGCATTTGTGTTCTAGCATGAGTAGTTCTTCCAGTCTATGTTTGGGCAGTTAAAATCACCCAGGACCAGAGTAAAGGGTTGAATCCTGATAGATTGAAAGAGGTCCAGATAGGAATAGTGTGCATCCTGAGTCAAATTTGTAAGTTCATAAGGAAGAACTAAACAACCAGTCTACAAAGCATTGCAATAAACCATATTCAGAAGTTTGCTCCAGCCTCAAAAAAGTCAACACAAGCTACTCTGGTGGTGTAGAGAGATAAAGTCCTGACTATGACTCAGGTTACCAAGGTTTGGTTAGTGGCTCTCCTGAATGACTGAGCAGCTTGGATGGATGAGTGTGCCTATCCTGAAAGAGGATGGCACATGGGCATCTCTTTACATTGATCTTGGTGGAGGCCAAGGATGGCGATAGAGGAGGAATGGTCTGTACGGTGGGAGGTGGGCCAGGTTGAGCTGCTGTATAGGCAGGGTGCTACACCATTTGCTAACATTGTATGCCCCCCTTGACTGAACTGTATTACCACAAGGGGGTAAAATGACAGAACATGACATACACTAAACATTTCCTCCCAGCTAGATGCAAAGACAAACTGAATCCCTGGATGTCTAAGGATCCATGACTGGCCCCAGCAGTAGCAGAATAAGTCTGGGGGACAAAGAATTAGCTGGTAGACCAGGTCTGGATGTGGCACTGGGGTGCCAGTCCAGTATCAAATAAAGAAAGCTGGGACCAAAAAAAAGGGCAACACAACATAGACTGAGGGAGAATGTAAATCTACTTATTATCTAGCTTTACCTTGATTGTGGAAATAGTACTGCACTGCTTGACAGGGGGAGGATACAGTGAGATAAGAATTTATCATGCTGACATGTCTTACTTACCTGTGGATGAAGGTTTAGTTCCTTTAATCAAGTATTTGAGGCACCATTTGATATACGAAGTCTAAGGAAGCCATGGAGGGTTGGATTGTTCAGTGTTTGAAAGACTAAATACAGCTAGCCAGAATGAAGACCAGAAGAGACTGAGTTCAGACAGAAGACCACCAGTCTGTCCAGATAATTGATGATATAGGTGAAGATAACTCAGAGTATAGAAAACACTGGCCTTTTTAGTAAGGTATCTCTGAGGTCTTTCAAAGCTGAATGATTTGTTTATAGAAATTCGCATCAAAGGGACATTATATTTAATAATGGATCTGGTGCGATATGAGTAAAGTGGAATTAAGACTTATCTGGATCAAAGGTGATACCTTCAGAAATTAGATGAACAATATGAAAGGCACTGGATTATCAGCAAGAGTGTTTAGATCCCATGTAACAGTGTTTGACTAGAGGGGTATGCCGACTGTGATTTGATTTTGCTTCTCAAAATGAACTATATCATATTGTTCACATTTAATTTTAGATGATTGTCCTCCATCTGTTGTTAACAGTCTATTACATGTTGGTGCAATTCTGGGTCAAGGGAAGATTGAACAAAACAACACTCATTTTGCAGCCATCTACAAACTTAGATACCCATTGGCCTGAAGGTTTGAGAAAATGATGCAAAATAGAATGCAGCCCTACAAAGAGCCATGTGTTACACTGCTGGATATTTTTCTGGTTTGCTTTTAGAAGTCACATTTTACTACCAACGTGGGTTTTATCATTCAACCCATTACCTATCTAACACACAAATGGACTTGTACTCATATTTACAAGTGTGTCAATAATGCCTATGTGTGGAGTAGTGTCAAAGGTCTTAGCCACATCCATATGTGCAGCATGTATTGCATAAACAGTATCCACTGCTTCACTTACTTTTTTAAAGAAATTAATGAGGTTAAAGAGGTTGGACCAGCCTTTGTCAAAGTCAAAATGATCGGGGGGGGGGTCCAGGATTAAGGAATTTTCCATTTCTGTATTAATGAGGACTGAGATAATAGATTCCATAACATTACATATGAAGCTAGTGAGACTAATGAGTTTATGCTTACCAGGGTCCATGGTCGGTTCACCCCTGTACGACAGCATTACAATGGCTGTTTTTTCAAGCTTCAGGAATGAGGTCAGTGGAGAGTATCATATTAAACAGACTAAGGACAGGTTCAGATAGAATGTATTTAGTACTGATAATCAGACAGCCAGGAACATTGTAAGGATTTATGGATGAGATGTTTTTAGCTTTTGATAGACCTGACTAATGATTCCAGGGGGTAGCTGGGACTGTGAAACCCATTAACAGTTATATATGGAGTAAGGTTTGCTGCCTAGGATATTAGCTATCTCTGATGAGTCAGAGTGGACAGAATTATTGCAAATTATCTCCAGATATTGCTGGTGTTAGTTCCTGACTCTCTAATATTGTTAAAGAAATATCTGCTGTTCTTTTTATCTTCATTAGCTGTTTTTCTGTTCCTATTCTGCAATGAGTGATCTAATGGTTTTCGTATGCTCTTTACTAGTTTGCTTGACTGTGATCTGCATATAGGTAGAATGAGACATCTTATATACATTAAGAAGTGTCTTTCTCTGATTGTATAATGTATTTGTATGGGTATTCCACCATAAGGGTTTGTTTCTAAATGCCTTATATTTGGTGAGGATAGGGATTGCCTTATCACTACAACTATTTGAGTGGGAGAATAAGTCAGAAGCATAGACAGTTGTATTAGTAACTGGACCGGTCAGAGGGGGATGACAAAGGAATTTATTGCCATCATCAAGTAAATGAAGAACTTTTGCTTTTGGGAAGTCCTTAAACACAAATGTATTTATAAGTGAGGTACTGCATGCTTAAAGAAAAAGTCGCCATAGCTGGCTTTAGGCACCAGCGAACCCTGCGGTCTCTGGGGGACCCCCTGTCCTTGGAGGCCCCCAACCACAGAAAGTTATTTTATCTTGATATTTTGTAGCATGTCTGTAAAACCAACAAAAGCTAGTACAGCAATTTGTATACTTAATAAACCAGGTGGTAATAACTCCTCATTTATATCTCCTTTAATATTCAAAGATAACTGTAGTTATAGCAACAGTGTTTTATCAAGTAACAGGCTTCATAATTCCATTAAATATTTAATCACTGATATATTACCTCTAGCATAGTTAAACCCAGCTGGAGGACATTATCTCCACTAAAACTAACAACAAAGCCATCTTTAGGTACCTGCAATACCTGTGGCTGCAGGGGCCCCATTAATCTGCTGTCACTGCCAAGTCTTGAACCCACAACCCTGTGTACTAGAGTCAGAGCAACACACCACTATGCCAAATCAGCTGTAAAAGTCATCACTACCAAGTATTGAACCCAGAACATTGTGCACTTGAATCAGAGCACCACACCACTACTACTACTAATTATCCGTAACTGTGTGGCGGCCTCATAAAAGCTGCTGCTGGTTGGGGAAAAATAAGGAGAAAAAATGTATTTTAATTTCCTAATTATGCTGTTTAACCTGAACAGAGCTGTGATATGATCCTGTTAGGATAAAGCTGATAATGCACATGAGTAAGGAAAATACTAGAGAGATCAACAACCCAGACTGCCTGATCTCTGTGCATACCTTGGATTTTAAGAAGAGTTGATGCTTACTATCTTAAGGAATGGTCTCTTTCAGGGAATTTTCTAAGTACTGGTTGAACCAGATACTATAACTCTCAACTTATTTACTCAAGCCTTTGGGGAGTTAGAGGTGAGGAGTAATGAGGCATTCTATGTATGTCAACAAACACTTGAAATACATGACTATGAAAATTTGACTCTCAGTTTTCATCCCAATCTAACACCAGAGGGGATGCATAGGCAGTTATTGTCTTTTTGATAGGGTTTGGGGGGAAGGCAGTATTCCTAGATAGGACCTGTGTATCCTCACAACAACTGGTGTGTTAGCTTATTGTGAGTTACCATTTTGTCAGCTTTGAACATTAAGCTTTGGGCACAACTTATATCTTCCTTAACATTAAGATTTGGGCACAACTTAAATCTTCCTTGAAAAAAATAAGACTGAAATTCTTTTCTTCCTCATGATTTTTGTTAAGGCCACCACTGGATTTAAAAGTTTGGAAAATGCTCTAAAATGCATCCCAGAGCATCTATTACCCTGTACCTTCTTAGGTCTTAACTTATTTGAGTTGTTTCCAAAATGTTTATTACTGTGCTGTCCTGGTCAGAGAATGTGTAGAAAGGTAGGTAGGAAATCTAAAGCTGAACAGCAATACTGAATTTCTTTCTTTGATCATAATTCTGTTCAAGCCATCATTGGATGTAAAGGTTGTGAAAAAAAAAACTTTAAAATATACTTCAGATATATAGAAAGTTATGACTTCTTGAAAAAAATTGAAAAGTAAGGCAAAATGTGAGAAAGAGAAGGAAAAGAAATGTGCATAGTATGGGGATCCCAGACTGGAGGGTTTGTGAGGGGGTGCTGAAACAGTAGGCCTAGGGAGCCCTTTCACCTAAGTAAAGCCCTGTGTATAGAATTGTTGTAATGTATCATTGTTGCAACTAAATGCCAGGAATTATAACTGTCCCTCTGAGATTGGCCAGCATAGTATGGTACACATGCCTTTTTTAAAGTAAGAGCATTTTAGCTACTGTCTTTGTGTACTATTCCTAAACGTTTGCAGCATGAAGTAAAAGGTTGGTTAGGAGGGGTGACAGTGACAAGATGATACTTAGACTGGAAGTGCCTAGGGGGCCCCCAAATCGACATTTGTTGGGGCCCCCCAAAATGCTAACACTGGCCTTGAAGGTCACTGATTTATGGTTTGATTAATGAGGGTAGATGATACCTATGGAGTGGTAGCTGGAAGTGAGGACAGATCAAGGGTATTTGGTCCCTCGTAGAATGTTTAAGTATTTGCATAAGGGAGTTAGTATTTATAATATCAAGGAAGCAATGGGCATACTGACAATTGCCAGTATAGGCAATTTCAGTGAAGGTAGCAAGATGGCTAACACACTGACAAGGAGAAAGGGAGTGTATTCTGTAATTTAGTTTATCTAATTTGGGGTGATTTGGACACATAGGAGTCTAAGTTTGATGTGCTAATGTATCATTAGTGTGGCAATGATATCCTTAACAATACTAATATTGCCAGTAGGTCTGAAGAAACAATAGGGACTAAATGCAGGGATAGAGGGAATACTTTCATCAGTTTGAAATCATGGGTTCATACGTTCATAGGTTCATAGGTAGGTACTAGGCTATCGGCCCTTGGCCCTTTACAAGCCCAGCCAAAAAGGTACCCTGGCTTTTGCCACCCAAGAAAATAATTTTCCTGTGCCACTGTCGAGCAGAGCCACAGAGGTGATCCCAGGTGTGAATTTCTTATTTCCCATCCAATCATCAAGATTTTTTTTGAAGAGTGCTAATGAGGAGCTTTGTTGGATATAGATAGGTAGTTTACTCCAGAGTATGGGAAGTCTCTGGGACAGGAATCTGTCCCTCCGGCATGTTCTCTTTATTGTGGTGACAAGGTTTAGGTCCCTAGAGCATGTAGCTCAGAGGGATTGGGATTTCTTTAAGTGAAGCATGTCCAACAGCTCTGGGTTTGACATAGCTTTGTATGTTAGGCAGAGATCACCTCTGAGTAGGCGATATGCGACAGAGTGAAGCTGGAGTTTTTTGAGATGGTCTGCATAGGGCATCTGTTTGAGGCCAGTAATCCTCTTTGTGAGGTATTTCTGTGGCCTTTCCAGTTGTTGTAGATGTCTTGTGAGGTACATACCAAAAGGGGCATTGTACTCTATAATGGGTCTAATGAGTGATGAGTAGAGGGGAACAATGACCTCTTTTTTTCTGGATGAGAAAACTTTTGTGATGAGGTGTGCCACGTAGAAGAATTTCCTAACTACTGTGGTGATGTGATTATCAAAGGAGAGACTACTGTCCACCTGTGTCCCAAGGTCTCTTATCACACTTTAAGTGTTAAGTATGCTACCACCTATGTTGTAGTTCATGGGTACAGAGTTTTTACCAAAGGGGATGACAATGCACTTTTTGGCATTGAACTTGAGGCCATGGCTTTGACACCAGGCATCTGTCGCAGTGAGGCCGTTTTGTAGGATGTCCACATCATTAGGAGTTTCGATTATGACTCCTAGTTTGCTGTCATCTGCGAACTTTGTTAGCCAAAGACCTTCTGTGTTAGGCTGTACTTCAGAGAAGTAGATACCAAACAGGAGAGGACCCAGGACTGAACCCTGTAGTACTCCACTTGTCACTGGTCTGAAGTCGGATTTGGAGTCTGCTACTTTCACAGTGTGGGTTCTGTCAGTGGGCCAGTTGGCAACCCATCTTATGACATAGGGATTTATACCTAGTTTAGTGAGTTTATCTATAACTCCAGAGTGAGGGATGGTGTCGAAAGCCTTGGTAACATCTAGATAGGCTCTGTGAACCACCTTACCCTTGTCCACGGCTTTGGTGACTGCTTCAAAGAAGTCTATCAGGTTTAGGAGACATGATCTGCCTTTTACAAACCCGAACTGGGTGGGGTCCAGAGTTTGGAGATTACCAATGTCTTTGTTTATAATTTCCATGATGATATGTTCCATGGCCTTGCAGACCGGGCTCGTCAGGCTAATGGGGCGGTAGTTCCCAGGGTCTGTGGTGGCTCCCCCCTTGTGGAGTGGGATAACCGTCGCTGTGCGCCATTCAGCAGGCACAAAGCCTGAGGTGAGGCTATGACTGAACATGGTACTTAGGTGGGGTGCCAGTTCGTTTTGTCGTTCATGTAGAACACAGCCTGGGATGTTGTCTGGTCCCATGGATGCTGTGTTCTTGGCTTTGAAGAGTGTAGTTTTTACCTGTGCAGCCGTGATTACAGGAACTTTGCATTCTTCTGGTATAGAGATGGGCTCTTTAGGGGGTGAGAGGGGGGTAAAGTTAGCACTGAACCTATCTGCCAGGATGTTGGCAATATCAATTGGGTCTGTATATTTAGTGCCATTGTGCTGTAACTCAGAGCAGATCTGAGTTTCGCCATTGAGATTCTTGATATAGCTTTAGAATGCTTTGTGGTTGTCTTTAGAATCAGTGGCGATTTTGTTTTCTTAACTAGCTTTGGAGCATTTTATCAGGGATTGCATCTTCTTACTGAAGCTAACCAGGGAGCTCCTCCACTCATGGGATTTTACTCTCTTTTGCAACAGTTTCTTCCTTCTGTTGTACAGTTTGTTTATGACAGGAGACCACAAGATTGGCTTTCTTTTTTTGGAGGATAGCTTCTTGGTTCTGTTTGGGATAGCATGATCCATGCACTCATGTAAGTGCTTATAAAGTGCAATTGTGTAGGATTCAGTAGTTGTAACTGTATTGTCCATCTGCAATGGGTGTCATGAAGTTCACCACTTCTGTCTTAAGAAGCATGAAGTTCGCTTTGGAGACATTTTTTACCATGGTTTCCTTAATGGGGGGTGGGGGCAGGATGTGGATATCTAGGGTAATTAGCTTATGGTCGGATCAGACCAATGAGGCATTGACTTCAGGTGTGGAACACTGGTCACTTATTTTGGTAATGACTAGATCTATGATATTTTTGCCCCTGGTGGGGGTGTGGATAAGTTAATCCAAGGCATTGGAGTTTATTAATTCCAGAAAGCATTGAGCGAAGGAGTTGGTACATGAATAGTTTTCCCAGTAAATGGTGGGGTAGTTGAAATCGCCCATTATTAGGGTGTTTGGTTGGTTATGAGGGGTGGCAGTGACATGTCCCTGTTACTACTCATAGGCTGTAAGTGTTCAAATTGCAGGAGGGCCTCAAGTTAGGGCTTCTTTTGTTGAGACTATTGGTATTGAATATACATGCATTAAGATGTTGTGAATGGAATTTACTAGGTTGGAATGGTCAGCAGACAGACAATGCCATAAAAAGGCATTCTGGGCACAGCATAGGCTTTGGCCTGAATGCAGAAGCCTTGGTGAGAGACAGCAAACCAGCCCTAGCAAAATCAGGAAGGCCTGTTATTCATATTAGATCCCCTTAGAATGACACCAGCTTATAGCCAGTTATCAAGTCTTTGAATATTAGCATAATTCTATGTATCTGCAAAATACCATTTAGCATCAGTGTCATTCTTACCTCTGACACATGGATACCAAGCTCAATCATATCCTTCTGCACATCAGTCTCGGTAGAATAGTTAAGGTCATTTATCCCCACATGGATCACTACTTGGTCAGGATCATATTTGCCAGAATGGATGGATATAATGATCCTTGTTATATCATAAGTCTAGCTATAAATCACCATATTATTATTCAACTAGGTAATGGTGGGGCACATATGCTTGGCAAGAGAGTCACCTATTACTAAAAGTGAGAAGAACTGCTTCAGTGATCCCTAATAGCTTGCATTCTGCAAATTTCTGACTGTTAGCGGTCTGTATACTGGCTATAGGTATGCAGGATGAAGGTGGGTGGGTGCCTGTGTGAACAAATGGCTGAAGTTTCTTAATGCTTACTTTGGGAGGTTTATGAAGTGTTCTCTTAAAACTATTAGCATACGTTTGTATAGTGGAAGTGCTCTGAGTTGTTGATGTGTCTGCATTGAGTGTTTAGCATGTGTGTCCTGATATGAGTAGGTATCATGAAAGTTAAATACATACTTATGCATTTCACATATTGAGTCATTATGAGGTAGCAATAAATAGCTCTTGGTAAGCATGAGGCTTTTGCTATGCTGTCTAAAAATTCCTTGTACTATTGGGTTGGTTATACAAAGAAAACAAAATAGGACAGCTAGAGGTAAAACCTGAGAATGCCAAAAATAGAACTATGGATAGAGGTAAAATTTCACTCAGGAACCAAAAATGCAATTTATTAATATAAATACAGCAAGCCTTTGTATTAAAACATACACAGAAACTAAGGAATTTAAATGGATTAAACTTTAAAGGGCTAATGAATGCCCAGATTTAAAAAGACTGCATTCATTTGAAACTAGTTCTTAAAGCACGACAGTTTAGGAGTTAAGTGAGGCTTGTTATTTTTTAGTCTATTATATAAGATGATGCAAAATAGTCACTTGATATTACTAACTTGACAAACTATTTTATGCAAAATCTTAAGTGTATTTTAATAAATTGCATCTTTGGTTTCTGAGTGGTATTTTATCTCTGCCTATGGTTACAAGAAGGGTAAGAACCAAGTAAGATACTGTTGTCCCAACTGCAGATAAAGGGGTATAAGAAACAAGGATATCTTAATAACGTACTCTTGGCATAAGACAGAAGAAGATGATGGATTGAACTAAAAAGGTGATAATGTGTGATATGGGGTATAACTGCATCAAACTAGGTCGTTTTCAAGTACCTTGCTATGATTTAGCAGCATATCATTCTGTTAGACTGACATACTAGGAAGTGGAGAGTTAAACTGTACGTTGGAACTAGTTTTGTTTTGCCATGCGTTATACGGTACTGATTTCAATCTCAGTTTTATTGCTATGTGAGAAGCTCTTTGGGTTGCAGTGTAATGTAATGTAATACAGCCAGCCTACAGTAGTGTCTGTCAACAGCACAATTTGCATGTCATAGCATGCAAGCATGTTATGATATGTTTGCAACCAAAAAAAAAAATGTACAGACTACTGCACAAGAAAGTCAAAGATATCAGTCTGTGTGATATGCATTTACCTTATTACACCTTCCTTATTACATATAGTTAACATTTCAGGTACAAAAGCCATGTATCACTACCCAAAAAAAACACTATGCATGAATTTGTTGCATGGTAAAAACATTGCAGACTCCATATATTGATACTGTGTTGATCACCAATGATGAAGAGAATGCTAGTGATGATGAAAAGACCTTATATTTGATGATATTCAAATATAATTGCAGCACCTGCCAGTTGCAATGATGAAGATGATCTTGCACTTATTGAAACTGTATATGCAGCCGGTGACAATGACAATAAGGGACATGACTTGTCATATTCAGCCATTCAAATGTGGCAGCAGTATGAATACAATAATAATGAGAAAGACAAAGTGTCACTGTCAGTCCTGAGATGCAAACAATGGAGTTAACTATTGTCTGAGGTGCAGGACAGTACTCATTCACAGTAGTACTTCCTATAAAGTTGACCCTGCCTCAACCTGCCTTGATAAATTAAGTGAGATTGCTATTGCAGAAGACAAACCAGTCTTCTAAGCACTGTGTGAGCAAGTATGCTCATTGTAGCCCTTGATGAGCCATTATATCTGCAGGTGTAATAAGATTACCTGTGCATGCTATGTAATGTATGTGCTGCACAGAGTATAATACAGTAGCACATGGGATGAGAAGGATGACCAGAGTCTGAGTAAGTATGTACACTACTTCAGTTTAAACAAGCTTATAATGGATTTTTGTATACTTTCAGTAAACACCCATAGCTCTTTATGGCATCTAGACATTTGTTGGGTCTAGCTTCATTAACTAATGGATTACAAGATAATAATAGGCATTATTATAAAGGGCAAAAATTTAATAACAAAAGGATATTGAGATTGTTAAGTTATAATGCCCTGCAGTAGAAAAAAATAATCACTGTTTGCCACTTATTATTCATATTTTCATAGTTATGTTCATATTTTCATATTTAAGAGACCTACATGCTATGGTGTGAAATGCAGTGGTGCAAGCCAAGAAAAGTCACTGTCAGTGTTCATTTATATCACACTATACTGAGATATTGCTGGTTGTCTGTTAGTAATTATGAAAATAAACAACATTTCCACCTGTACTTAATACTTCAAAAAACAAGTGACTTACTATTGCATGGCAACAGGTGAAACCTTAAACGTTGTTGGAAAAAACTGTCTTTGAAATGTGCACTGTAAGTTGCTCATGTTTAAAGATTCAGTGCTATTTATATTGCTAATTATACAACTGAGCACATGTTGTCATATTTCTGTAAGTATTTTGATCAGCATGCACTCAGAGGAATTTCTTGTTGTTTAAAAAAATTGTTCTAATGATATATGTCTAGGTTGCACAATTTCCAATATATGGCAATTTTTTGTGATTTGCTTTGTAAATCAAACGTAATTCTGAGTTTGTCTTATAATGTATTTTAGTATTTATGGAAAGATTATGAATGTGCTTACTATTACCACTATGAAGGATATTTCCTACTAGTGACATCATTATTTCTATAGTGTTAATAGCTTTTATTGTTTTCAATATATTTACATTATTTTATATTATGCTTTTTTTAAGTTTACTTTTCAATAAATGCTCTAGGAAGCAAGATGTGTCTAGGCTACAGGAGGTGTGTCATTCCACACCATGTAGTTGTTAATGAATACAAAGGTGAGAAGAAGAGCATGTAAACTCACTCTCCATCCATGGGGAGGAAACACCAAGTATTGCTGCTTTTCAGCACCCTACTGCACCCTACTGTGCAAAGCAATTATGTTGTTCAACTCATGCTAACAAATCAAGATATCAGTAGGATACTGCACTGGAACATGTCCATGCTGAAGAATCCTGACACTATCTGCAATGATATATTACATGCCTGATATAAGAACATTCTCTGTTTCATGATTTTTCCACCATTACTTATTGATAGTATTGCCAAAAACATCAACCATTACTATGAGCACATGAATTCTGCTGCCAAAAAGGGTGCCAGAAAGGTGAACATGCAATTAATTCATTGCTGCATGCATTGTGTTCCATATTTATATGTCACTGGTGCAGCTTTCTAAGTCTAAGAAGTGCTAAGACACACACCTTGTGTACCACATTCCTCAATGGTGAGCTCATGACCTATCAGAGGTTTGAAGAAATGAATAATTTCTACCATGGTGCCAACACCAGTAATCCATCAAGTGTAAGCCCTTGTCAAGGTAAGATGCCCGACATTTGTCTTGCGTGCGTGCCCTCTCTCTCTCTCTCTCTCTCTCTCTATATATATATATATATATATATATATATATATATATATATATGGTATGCAGAATGTAATAAAGCTTTCAGTGAGAGATTTATGTGGATATGGAAATGGTGACATTTATGGTACATATTGGTTTCCACTGATAAATTACAACAAAGATACAGTGCACAAGTATGGCTTCATGGTTAAGGCATTGTCACTGGTCACACTGGTTTTATCAGTGTCTTCTTGTTTAATCCTCTGAAAGAAAAAAACAGCATGGAAGTTAGACCTGTGCATCTTATTATGATGAATGCCACAGCAGAGCTGTATGAGTAAAATCAGTATGTACATTATAATAACTCCCTTATATCAGTAAATCTGGCCATAGTATTACTTGTGCATGAATAGTAATGCTATGGTACTATGTAGACAGATAATTCAAAATGGCATCAGAACTTTACAAGAGTCAAGCTCACAAGATCCACTTTGGAGAAATGATTCAGTGACAAGTCTCAACAATTACCATTTCTTGTAACATCTTGGATAGACAATAAGACATATCTTCTGCTGTTATCCATCACAGGCCCAAATAAACTATAATTTGCCATGAAGAGAAGACAAAAACATTACATGTGTATTTATTATTATTTATTTATTTAGTTAATGTTTGTTTACCAGGAAAGTCCAACTTGGCACAAAGCCAATTTTCAGCAGTGGCCCAGGGAAATGCTCCAGACTCATGTTTTTCTGACATGGGAGGAAACCGGAGCACCTGGAGGAAACCCACAAGAATGCAGGGAGGACATGCAGATTCCAATCAGAAGGCATCCCAGCCAAGAATCTAACCAGAGAACCTCTTGCTGTCAGGCGACTGATTCAATATCTGGACCTAGGCATTTAATCAGCTAAAAAAATAACATTAATAAGATGAACACTGTTGACAGGATGAGACCTTCGTACCCCACTTGCAGAAGAATACTATAGTTGTAGATATGTGTGATTTATATGGTTAGTGTAATAAATGTGCTTTATTTTTTTCATGACAGTACCAATCAATAAGTGTTTTTCAATATATAGCAATGCTAAATGAAACTTATAGATTTCCTGCAAGATCTGTTGGCACATATGCTGGCTTAATGGTGAAAAGATTATGAGCTGCATTGATAATCTATTATATTTGTGAATGGAGTGTGTGCCTAATAAAGGACTATATTGCAGTTTCAAGGCATGGCTTCATTGGTGTTTGACATTTGCAACAGGCAAACTTGGCAACTTCGATGTGATGCCTTTAGATATCCGGGCATCAATGATGTGTGCTCCATTGCCTGCATTTTAAAACTAAGGAGTTTAATGAGATGAGTCCTTTTGTTATTTGTGTGTATATTTATTTATGTATAAACTTTTTATGAGTTTCCATTGGCCTATCATAGGGCATACACATTTTTAAATATACTCATATAAATGTGTGTAACACTATATTTGTTATTTTGATAGAGCATGTTTTTAACCATTACTTTTTTTAGGACACACATACATTTATAATAGATTTTAGGCTTGGTTTTAATGAAATTCCTGTCTACTACTTCACCACTCATACCAATTTTTAAATGGATTTTTAAATAGAACATTTTTTGTGTTTACTCATGGGTTAATGTATTTGAATGTATTTAATTGTTTAATTGCTCGTGTGATTCCTGGTAGGTGTAGTTATTTGTTGGGAGAAGGTATTTAACTGATTTTGTCAATGTGTTTTTTTGTCTGAAGAAGTGCAGACACTGACCTGCACGAAAGCGCTAACCTTACTTGATTAAACTACAGTATCATTACTTTTGCTATTGCTTGGAGTGTACTTTGGCCATTGCTTTTCTTGTTTTTACCTTATGTAACGTTGTTGGGTCATGCTGTCCCACTGGAACAATGACCTTGCATGTACTGTGTACTGGCAGTTATCATGCCATGTACTACATAGTTTAATACTACTTTAGTTTTAGAGTAATGTGGCATGTACATCTTCACATGTGTCCTTCACATACTGCATTGACATTTAATGGTCCCTTACTAAATATACAGAGGCAATGCTTTGTATAGCATCATTCATGACTTCGTTTTTTGTCCGTGTCTTGCTTATAGCATTCATCAGTCTTGCTGCACATAGTCAATATTAAGTCATGTATTCACCGGTTAGAATACATGTCCATGTAAATGCATTTGTAGTACATATGCACTGATTTATGTGGTTGCACATGAGTATGGCCCTAATACAATCGCTACACAACTGCTCTTCCATAGATTCCACCAGTGTTTATGCTGTTACTTGTGTGTTGTGCTTTACCCAGATATTAGTATGCTTCCTGCCTATGCACAGGCTTGCATTCCTTAGCTTTTATTATTCATATCTGTATCATGCTTTACTTCATAATCCATGCCATTAGTAGAGATATGTGTGATAAGCCTTTTTTATATATATATATATCTAACAAACACACACACACACACACACGCACACTCACACACACACACGCACACATATATATATATATATATCTAACAAACACACACACACACACACACACACACACACGCACACTCACACACACACACGCACATATATATATATCTAACAAACACACACACACACACGCACACTCACACACACACACGCACACATATATATATATATATATATATCTAACAAACACACACACACACACTCACACACACACAC